>NC_135993.1:8959564-8972820 GCF_053455715.1 Rhinoraja longicauda
CTGTGCCATAAGTACAGCGTGTTAGTGTGCAAAAGTGTGTAAGTATAGTAAGCTGGTGTACAGCAGTGTGCAAGTGTGTCATCCTAGTGTGCAACGGTGTGTAAGTGCAGTGTCTTAGCATGAACTGGTAAGTGCAGTCTCGGTGTGCAATAGTGTGTAAGAGTAGTGTCTTGGTTTGCAATAGTGTGGAAGTGTAGTGCGTTAGCGTGCAATAGTGTGGAAGTGTAGTGTGTTAGTGTGCAATAGTGTGGAAGTGTAGTGTGTTAGTGTGCAATAGTGTGGAAGTGTAGTGTGTTAGTGTGCAATAGTGTGGAAGTGTAGTGTGTTAGCGTGCAATAGTAAGTGCAGTCTCTCGGTATGCAATAGTGTGTAGGAGTAGTGTTTTAGTGTGCAATTGTGTGTATCTGTAGTGTCTTAACATGCAATGGTGAGTACATGCACACATGTAGCATGCAATAGTGTGTACGTCTAGTGTCTTAGTGTTCAATAGTGTCTAACTATTGTGACTTAGCATGTAGAAGTGTGAGGAGAGTGCGCAAGTGTGCAGACGTGTAAATACAGCACCTTGGTGTGCAATAGTGCGTAATTGTAGTGCTTTGGCGTGCAACAGTTGTGTAAGTGTCGTGCCTGAGCATGCAATGATGTGTAAGCCCGGTGTGCTGACTACTTGCGGCGCGGTGGCGCAGCGGTAGAGTTGCTGCCTTACAGCGAATGCAGCGCCGGAGACTCAGGTTCGATCCTGACTACGGGCGCCATCTGTACGGAGTTTGTACGTTCTCCCCGTGACCTGCGTGGGTTTTTCTCCGAGATCTTCGGTTTCCTCCCACACTCCAAAGACGTACAGGTATGTAGGTTCATTGACTGGGTAATATGTAAAAATTGTCCCTAGTGTGTGTGGGACAGTGTTAATGTGTGGGGATCGCTGGGCGGCGCGGACTCGGTGGGCCGAAGGGCCTGTTTCCGCGCTGTATCTCTAAATCTAAATCTAAAATCCTGCCGTCAGGAGTGCCCTCTCCCTGCCCCATCCCACAGAGTGCCCGGGGATTCTTGCCCACAGAGCACAGTGCCCACAAACTCCGAGCCACAGGTGCGATCGGGCTGTAGCATTTGCCCCCAGCCCAGGGGGGAATGAAACCGATTATGGAGCGCCTTCGATTACACCTCCCTCTCCGACCACTCCCAACTCTCCCTCATTTCCATACTGGAATTTGAAGCCTGTTTTGTTTAAACGGTGACAGATGCAGGATTTAGATCCGGATATTTGTGCCGTATGCAAAGTTTCTCAGCTCCTCACTTCGGTGAAACAAAAGTGAGATTGAACTGAAGTGCTTTTGGCACGGCTGGCTGCTACTGTCCGAGGTGTTTTTCGCAGGAAGGGGATTAGTTCTACGGATTAATTCCCAAGGATATTTGACTCTTGTGGAAACAAGGAAGTGCAGAAACAAAAGACCTGCAGATGCTGATTCACACCGAAGACAGACACAAGGTGCTGGAGTAACGCAGCGGGTCAGGCAGCAATAGGGTTGCCAACTTCCTCACTCCCAAAGAAGGGACAAAGGGTGACGTCACCGCCCCGCGCCCCACGTGACCTCACCCAGCCAGCGGCTGTGCCGCCATTGGTGGAGCGGGAGCACGTGGCCGCTGGCTGGGTGAGGTCACATGGGGCGGGTGACGTCACCTTGTCCCATATTTGGGAGTGAGGAAGTTGGCAACCCTACTAATACGGGACAAGGGCGGTCCCGTATGGGACAAACCAATTTAGCCCAAAATACGGGATGTCCCGGCTAATACGGGACAATTGGCAACCCTAGGGTCAGGCAGCATCTCTGGAGAATGTGGATTGGTACAAAGTGCTGGAGTAACTCAGCGGGTCAGGCAGCATCTGTGGAGAACGAGGGTAGGTGACGTTTCACAGAGTGCTGGAGCAACTCAGCGGGTCAGGCAGCGTCTCTGGAGAATGTGGATTGGTACAAAGTGCTGGAGTAACTCAGCGGGTCAGGCAGCATCTGTGGAGAACGAGGGTAGGTGACGTTTCACAGAGTGCTGGAGCAACTCAGCGGGTCAGGCAGCATCTGTGGAGAACGAGGGTAGGTGACGTTTCACAGAGTGCTGGAGCAACTCAGCGGGTCAGGCAGCATCTGTGGAGAACGAGGGTAGGTGACGTTTCACAGAGTGCTGGAGCAACTCAGCGGGTCAGGCAGCATCTGTGGAGAACGAGGGTAGGTGACGTTTCACAGAGTGCTGGAGCAACTCAGCGGGTCAGGCAGCGTCTCTGGAGAATGTGGATTGGTACAAAGTGCTGGAGCAACTCAGCGGGTCAGGCAGCATCTGTGGAGAACGTGGACGGGTGACGTTCTGGGTCGGGACCCTTCCACTGTGACTCATCGTGACTCTCTGGGATCCATTTGACTCACTGTGCACCTACTGACTCTTTGCCTTCTGCTCGAACCAGTGTGTGGGAGTGTGGCTCGTTGGGTCTCTTTGCTCAGATCCGGGCTGCAGTGAGCACAAGGGCGGTTGGCAGCCAGCCAGCCAGCAACAGGACGTGAGAGCGTCGGCTTATCGGAAAATGGATTTTCTTTGTAAAAACGCCACACTGGGCCTTATCTCAGGAACACCTGCATGTCCTTGACCCCACACCTGCTACTTTGCCTCACCCTCCAGCCAATCAGTAACTAGAACTTCCTGCTGAGGGGGGAATGTAAGTGGAGATGAGAGCTCTCCAAACTAACACAAAATTAGTCAAAGACCACTGGTCCATTCATCAAAACTCCAGCGCTTGGTCACGAGCTGCAACCCCCCCTTCAGTCGAACACTCAAATCATTCACCGGGACTTCGAAACGCCATTCACTAAAACACACCAACTCGTGAACTAAAATATACACCGACCCGACCAGCCAACACACAACTCAATTCACGAAAATGCAAACCTATTCATTAAAGTATCTAGACATCAATATTTACCGCGGCTCGCTGTCTAACAGACCCATTCACTCAAGCTCACAGGCCCATTCATTTAAATTTTAA
The DNA here is from genome assembly GCF_053455715.1 of Rhinoraja longicauda. NCBI lineage: Eukaryota > Metazoa > Chordata > Chondrichthyes > Rajiformes > Arhynchobatidae > Rhinoraja > Rhinoraja longicauda. The sequence goes on from NC_135993.1 coordinate 8,962,593, forward strand.
AATCCCATTCATCAGAAATAGCAGGGCCACAGCTAAAATACACAGTCCCCTTCACTAAAGTACACCATCCCCTTCACTAAAATACACAGTCCCCATCACTAAAATACAGTCCTCTTCACTAAAGTACACAGTCCCCTTCATTAGAGTACACAGTCTCCTTCACTAGAGTACACAGTCCTCACTATAAAGTACACAGTCCCCTTCACTAAAGTACACAGTCCCCTTCACTAGAGTACACAGTCTCCTTCACTAGAGTACACAGTCCACTAAAGTACACAGTCCCCTTCACTAAAGTACACAGTCCCCTTCACTAAAGTACACAGTCCCCTTCACCTAAAGTACACAGTCCTCACTAAAACACACAGTCCCCTTCACTGAAGTACACAGTCCCCTTCACTAAAGTACACAGTCCCTTCACTAAAGTACACAGTCCCCTTCACTAAAACACACAGTCCCCTTCACTGAAGTACACAGTCCCCTTCACTAAAGTACACAGTCCCCTTCACTAAAAACACACAGTCCCCTTCACTAAAACACACAGTCTCCTTCACTAGAGTACACAAGTCCTCACTAAGTACACAGTCCCCTTCACTAAAGTACACAGTCCCCTTCACTAAAACACACAGTCCCCTTCACTGAAGTACACAGTCCCCTTCACTAAAGTACACAGTCCCCTTCACTGAAGTACACAGTCCCCTTCACTGAAGTACACAGTCCCCTTCACTAAAGTACACAGTCCCCTTCACTAAAACACACAGTCCCCTTCACTAAAACACACAGTCCCCTTCACTAGAGTACACAGTCCTCACTAAAGTACACAGTCCCCTTCACTAAAGTACACAGTCCCCTTCACTAAAACACACAGTCCCCTTCACTGAAGTACACAGTCCCCTTCACTGAAGTACACAGTCCCCTTCACTAAAACACACAGTCCCCTTCACTAAAGTACACAGTCCTCACTAATGTACACAGTCTCCTTCACTAAAGTACACAGTCCCCTTCACTGAAGTACACAGTCCCCTTCACTAAAGTACACAGTCCCCTTCACTAAAAGACAGTCCCCTTCACTGAAGTACGCAGTCCTCTTCACTAAAGTACACAGTCCCCTTCTCTAAAATACACAGTCCCCATCATTAAAATACGGTCCTCTGTAGGGACACAGGGATTGGTCCAGGCCATCGAACCCTCTGATTGGTAGACCAGGTGAGGTGGTACGTAGGTAAAGGAACTGGGCAGTCTCGTTTAGTCCTCCAGCGGAGACAGTAAGATTTATGGTTGTCTGTCGTTTGATGCGTTGATTGTCACGGTTGTTAATGTTATAATAAACGTCTACCTCAACGTACTTCGCCTACGACTCGCCATAGTGGTGACCCCGACGTGATCACAGATCACCAAGATGTCCCATCAGGAGGCATCGACGCCAAACGCAGTCGGCGTTCATCTGCCCCCGTTCTGGGCCCACCAACCACGCCTGTGGTTCGCCCAAGCGGAGGCACAGTTCCACCTCTGGGGAATACAGGAGGACGCGACCCGGTTCTACCACCTACTGAGCGTCCTGCCGTCGGAGACGTCCGCACGGGTCGCGCAGTACGTCACCGAGCCGCCAGAAACCGACAAGTATGCGGGCCTCAAGTCGCTGCTGCTGAAAACCTTCGGCCGCAGCCAACAACAGCGGGCCAGCACACTCCTGCACTTACCCGAGCTCGGGGACCGACTGCCGTCGGTCCTCATGACGGAGATGATGACTCTAGCGGGAGAACACACCAAATGCCTCATGTTCGAGGAGGCATTCCGCGAAAAGATGCCAGAGGACGTCCGCGTAGTCCTAGCAGACGTTACTTTCGGGGACCCGATGGATTGCGCAGAAAAGGCGGACGCACTGGTCGCGGCAAAGGCGAGGCGCCCCGGGTCAGTAAATCGGGTTTCAACACAGGTGAGCGACCGACCGCGCGGCCAAGATGGCGCCCATCCGCCCGCCACTTTTCAAAAAGCCCGCCAAGCTGCTACGTCGACGGCAGCCATTTTGAAACAGGCCCGCGACACAGAAACACACCAGCGCGGCTGGTGTTTCTTTCATAGAAGATGGGGAGCAGCGGCACGCAACTGTAGAAGCCTCTGCACATTCTCGGGAAATGCCTCGGCCGATCAAATGTAGAGCCAATCTCGATCGGCCAGAACCATCGCCTCTACCTGGCGGAGCAACACACGGGTACCGTTTTCCTCGTGGACACCGGGGCGATCGTCAGCATTGTGCCTCCATCCTGCCAAGAAGCGCGATCAGGTAAGACCGGCCCCCCACTCATTGCGGTCAACGGCAGCCCTGTCCGTACCTACGGAACACGGGACATGTCCCTGTCCTTTGGTTCCAGGACCTACAACTGGACTTTCATCATCGCAGATGTAGGCCAGGCAATCCTGGGCGCGGATTTCCTTTGGGCTTTCTCATTGATCCCCGACGTCCGCGGGAAGACCCTGCAGCCGTCGTCCAGTAGTGTTGACCCCCCCCGCTTCTTCGGTTTCCGTGTCATCCAGCCCGACCGTCCAGGCCGTCACTACGACCTCCGACCCGTTTGCTGCGATACTCGCTGATTTCCCGGAGCTCCTAGTCCAGCGATTCGACACACCTGCTGCCAAACACGGAGTCGTGCACTTCATCCCCACGGAGGGACCGCCTGTTGTCGCCCGAGCCCGACGCCTACCCCCCGATAAGCTGGCAGTCGCTCGCGAAGAGTTCCTCACTTTGGAACGACTGGGGATCATACGCCCGTCAGACAGCCCGTGGGCCTCACCGTTACACATGGTCCCAAAAGCATCTGGGGGGTGGAGACCGTGTGGCGATTACCGACGTCTGAACGCCATCACCACGGCTGACCGATACCCGATCCCGCATATTCAGGATTTTTCGGCCCGCCTCGAGGGTGCCACGGTTTTCTCAAAACTGGACTTAATCCGAGGGTATCATCAGATCCCGGTTCGCCCCGCAGACATTCCTAAGACCGCCACGATCACCCCGTTCGGGCTTTTCGAGTGGCTACGGATGCCTTTCGGCCTCAAAAACGCCGCCCAGGCGCTTGTTCCAACGCCTCATGGACCATGTGGGTCGGGGTATGCCTTTTGTATTCATATATCTGGACGATATTCTCGTGGCAAGTCGGTCGGCTCACGAACACCGGTCCCACCTGCGCTCCATATTCCAAAGGTTGCAGGACCACGGCCTGATCCTACACCCGTCCAGATGCCAATTCGGACTATCCTCAGTAGATTTCCTGGGCCATCGGATCACACAGGCAGGTGCCGTTCCCTTGCCCGAGAAGGTGGCTGCTATCCGCTCCTTCCCCGCCCCGACACTATCAAAGGGTTACAAGAGTTTGTAGGGATGGTAAACTTTTACCACCGATTCGTCCCGGCAGCAGCCCGGATCATGCGCCCCCTTTTCCAATGCCTCGTGGGTAACCCCACCGAGCTCATGTGGTCCCCTGCTGCCGACGCGGCTTTCGCAGCATCCAAGCTGGCCCTCGCGAACGCCACCATGCTCGTCCACCCGCGCTCCTCTGCCCCCACCGCCCTCACCGTCGATGCCTCCGGCGTGGCGGTGGGGGGCGTCTTAGAACAGCAGGTTAACGGCCTCTGGCACCCTTTGGCCTTTTAGAGGGTCGCTTTTTCGTGGCTTTCACTGACCACAAGCCACTGACGTTTGCTTTTTCGAAGGTTTCCGATCCGTGGTCGGCCCGCCAGCAGAGACACCTCACTTTCGTTTCGGAATTTACCACCTACGTTCGGCACATTGCGGGAAAACTAAACGCCGTGGCGGATGCTCTGTCCAGACCGGCGGTTTCCCCGGTGGCCGAGGGAAGTTCCAGGGTGGATTTCCAGGAGCTCGCGGAGGCTCAGCGCCTGGAAGACACCCCCTCCCTGTACCCCCACACCACCTCGGGGTTGCGGTTGGCACAGGTAGCCTGTGGTCCCACGCGTACCAAACTCTGGTGCGACGTTTCCCTGCCGCGCACCCGCCCGGTAGTGCCCACTTCCATGCGGCGCCAGGTTTTCGACACTATTCACGGCCTGGCACACCCGTCCATACGGGCCACTTCGGCTCTGGTTGCGGCTCGATTTGTCTGGCACGGGCTGCGGAGGCAGGTGGCCTCCTGGGCCCGCTCCTGCATTCCGTGCCAAACCTCCAAGGTCCACCGACACACTCGGCCCCCCGTCCAGCAGTTCACGATCCCCGCAGTCCGATTCCTCCACATCCATGTGGATCTCGTCGGCCCGTTAACCCACTCCAGGGGCTACACCCACCTCCTCACGGTAGTCGAGCGGTTCACCCGGTGGCCAGAGGCGCTCCCGTTGTCCGACATCTCAGCAGCCTCGTGCGCGCGGGATCTGGCGCTAAATTGGATTGCCCGTTTCGGCGTCCCGGACGTCATCAATACCGACCGGGGCGCCCAATTCACGTCATCCCTGTGGGTGGCTCTGACTCAACTGTGCGGGTCCCGGTTACAACAAACCACCGCCTATCACCCCCAGGCCAACGGGATGGTGGAACGGTTCCACAGGCAGCTTAAAGCCTCACTCACTGCCCGCCTGTCCGGCCCCGACTGGGCCGACCAGCTCCCATGGGTTCTCCTGGGTATCCGCACGGCTCCGAAGCACGATCTCGGAGCTTCCTCGGCAGACCTCGTCTATGGCTCGCCCCTGCGGGTACCAGGCGACGTTCTCCCCCAATGTTCCACCCCCCCTCCCTCCACGACAGCACTCTTAGCTTCACTCCGAGCGCGGGTGGGGTCCCTGGCCCCGGTCCCTGCTTCTCGTCACGGGGATCCCCCTTCACACGTCCCGGCGGCCTTGGCCGACTGCGAGTTCGTGTTCCGGCGCATCGATGCCCACCGTCCCCCTTTCCGACCAGTTTACCAGGGTCCGTTCAGGGTAGTGAAGAGAGGCACAGTCACCTTCACGTTAGAAGTGGGTACAAGACAAGAGGTCGTCTCGGTGTCCCGCCTCAAGCCTGCCTATTTGGACCCAGACCAGCCCGTCACAGCGGCTCAACCTCCTCACAGAGGCCGACCTCCGGCCGCGGCTCCCGTACAACAGTTTCCCCCCTCGCTGCCCCCGTTCGGGACCCGGCTTCCCCCGGTCTCCTTGCCACTGCCCCCTCAGGCTCCGGCAGTTCCCCCTCCTCCCGCGGTGCCGGTTTCCCCGTCCCCACCCCCGGCAGGGCCCCCCTCTCCTCTCCGCACCCGCTCCGGTCGGGTGGTCCGGGCACCTGCCCGGTACCGCGCCGAGGGTTCTGGGGGGGGGTCATGTAGGGACACAGGGATTGGTCCAGACCATCGAACCCTCTGATTGGTAGACCAGGTGAGGTGGTACGCAGGTAAAGGGAACAAGGCAGTCTCGTTTAGTCCTCCAGCGGAGACAGTAAGATTTATGGTTGTCTGTCGTTTGATGCGTTGATTGTCACGGTTGTTAATGTTATAATAAACGTCTACCTCAACGTACTTCGCCTACGACTCGCCATACCTCTTCACTAAAGTACACAGTCCCCTTCACTAAAGTACACAGTCCCCTTCACTAAAGTACACAGTCCTCACTAAAGTACGCAGTCCCCTTCACTAAAGTACACAGTCCCCTTCACTAAAATACAGTCCCCTTCACTAAAGTACACAGTCCCCTTCACTAAAGTACACAGTCCTCACTAAAGTACGCAGTCCCCTTCACTGAAGTACACAGTCCTCACTAGAGTACACAGTCCCCTTCACTAAAGTACACAGTCCCCTTCACTAAAGTACACAGTCCCCTTCACTAAAGTACACAGTCCCCTTCACTAAAGTACACAGTCCCCTTCACTAGAGTACACAGTCCTCACTAAAGTACACAGTCCCCTTCACTAAAGTACACAGTCCCCTTCACTAAAGTACACAGTCCCCTTCACTAAAGTACGCAGTCCCCTTCACTGAAGTACACAGTCCCCTTCACTAAAGTACACAGTCCCCTTCACTAAAACACACAGGCCCATCCAATTATATACCGACCCGTACACTAAAATGTTCACCTCTTTGCCAATACAAGAAGGCATTGATTGCAGTGAAGGGCCTTGCACTAATACACCGGCTCGCAATGCGCGGCAATAAACAGACCCGTTGGCAGGGCCCAGTGCAGCCAGCTGACTGCACTGGTGACTGCATGTCTCCCGAATGTCTACGTGACGCTTTACAAGAGCATACTAAAGAATGCACCGGCCAGTGCAAGACCCAGAGGAAGCCTCTGGACCCACAGCTCCACCGACTCATAGAAAGGCGCGGGACTAGGCTCTCTTCGAGCCAGCGCCGCCATTCAATACGGTCATGGCTGATCATCTAAAATCAGTACCCCGTTCCTGCTTTTCCCCCCAATATCCCTTGATTTCGTTAGCCCTAAGAGCAGTATCTAACTCTCTCTTGAATGAGAGCTTCGAATGGTGATCACTCAGAACCTGAACAAAACTGGTAAAGATGCCGGTCACAAAGGGATCTTGGCAACGCGTGCTAACTCATCCGCTCAGCGCCACAACGAGACCAGCCAGGGACTGTAGATCAACGATGGACACATCCAGTGACCCGACCAAACATTCAACGGAACCGAGAACTGCAAACCAGTCTGAAGAAGGGTCTCGACCCAAAACGTTACCCATTCCTTCTCTCCCATGATGCTTCCTGTCCCGCTGAGTTACTCAACATTTTATGTCTATCTACCACACTCTCTCTATTTTAGTCTGTGTCCCCTTCTCACTCTCCTCTCTGCTGTTGCCAATATCTGCCTCGCTGGAGTACTCTGTGCAGTTTTGGTCTCCAAATTTGAGGAAGAATATTCTTGCTATTGAGGGCGTGCAGCGTAGGTTTACTAGGTTAATTCCCGGAATGGCGGGACTGTCATATGTTGAAAGACTGGAGCGACTAGGCTTGTGTACACTGGAATTTAGAAGGATGAGAGGGGATCTTATCGAAACATATGATTATTAAGGGGTTGGACACGTTCAAGCAGGAAACATGTTCCCAATGTTGGGGGAGTCCAGAACCAGGGGCCACAGTTTGAGAATAAGGGGTAGGCCATTTAGAATGGAGATGAGGAAAAACTTTTTCAGTCAGAGAGTTGTAAATCTGTGAATTCTCTGCCTCAGAAGGCAGTGGAGGCCAATTCTCTGAATGCATTCAAGAGAGAGCTGGATAGAGCTCTTAAGGATAGCGGAGTCAGGGGGTATGGGGAGAAGGCAGGAACGGGGTACTGATTGACCAGTCTGAAGAAGGGTCTCGACCTGAAACGTCTCACCCATTCTTTCTCTCCACAGTTGCTGCCTGTCCCGCTGAGTTACTCCAGCTTTTTTTGTTTAAACCGGCATCTGCAGTCCTCTCCAGCACAAATAACTGCAAATGCTGGTTTATACCAAAGATAGACTCAAAGTGATTGGGGTAACTGAGCGGGTCAGGCAGCATCTCTGGAGAAAAACGATGGGGGTGATATTTCAGGTCAGACCCTTCTTCAGACTGAAAGCAATGGGGGGGGGGGGGGGGGGGGGGGGGGGGGGTTGAACTGGAGGTGATAAAAGACAGGGAACAACAGTCAAGGTCGGCAACAAATAACATGGTGGCCCATTGTTGGCTGGGGAAGGTGTGATCTCAAGAGGAAAAACAATGTTGTGGATTGTGGAACTGGTTAAATGGCAGGGGTGGAGGAAGAGGACAAGGGGGGGGGGGGGGGATGGGGAAGGTTTAGGGAGTGTTAGTAGATGTTAGAAAACAAAACTGCAGATGCTGGTTTTAAATCGAAGGTCACACACAAAATGCTGGAGTAACTCAGCGGGTCAGGCAGCATCTCTGGAGAGACGGAAGGGGTGACGTTTCGGGTCGAGACCCTTCTTCAGACTGATGTCAGGGGAGGGGTCAGGACTTTCTCGTGCTCCCTGCAACCTCTCGTTTCCCTCTCCCCTGACCCCCCAGCCTGAAGAAGGGTCTCGACCCGAAACGTCACCCGTCCCCTCTCTCCGGAGATGCTGCCTGTCCCGCTGAGTTACGCCGCCATTTTGTGTCTACCCTTAAATAAGTCGTGGCAGGAAGGCATTAACAGCAGGCTGATGAATCAACAGCTACCAGAGCAAAGGAGATCCTTGAATTGCGCAAATAATTCAGTGATGTGGTCAGACAGTGTCAGCAGCTTCTGACAAACATTTACACTGGGGATTACACTGTCATCAGGAGCATTCACCTGCAGAACTCTCCATGAGGAAGGCAAAGTTACAAGCCACAGAATTAGCAAACAATCCCTGAATATTAAAAAACGACATTCATCTTAGCCTGTAGGGACATGACAGCAATTTAGTTTCAAACATTTCCTCATATTTGTTTACTACAATGCAGGAGGCCGTTCACACCGTCCAGTCTATCCCATCAATCCCACCCCCCCCCCGCTTCTCTCTCCCCCTCTTCTCTACCCCCTCCTCTCCCCCTCCTCTCCCCCACTGTCTCCCCCCTCTCTCCCCCTCCTCTCCCTTCCTTTCCCCCACTGTCTCCCCCCTCTCTCCCCCTCCTCTCCCCCTCTTTCCCCATTCTCTTCCCTTCTCTTCCCCCCTCTCTCTCCGCCTTCTCTCCCCCTCCTCTCTCCCCTTATCTTTCCCCTCTCCCCCCCTCCTCTCCCCCCTCTCTCCCCCTTCTCTTCCCCCTTCTCTCCCCCCCTCTCCCCCCTCCTCTCCCCCCTCCCTCCCCCTTCTCTCCCCCCCTCTCTCCCCCTTCTCTCCCCCCTTCTCCCCCCCCCCCTTCCCTCCCCCTTCTCTTCTCCCCTTCTCTTTCCCCCCTCCTCTCCCCCCTCTCCCCCCCTTCTCTCCCCTTCTCTTCCCCCTTCTCTCCCCCCTTTCCTCCCCCATCTCTCCCCCTTCTCTCCCCCTTCTCTCTCCCCCCTTCTTGCCCCCCTTCTCTCTCCCCCTTCTCTCTTCCCCCTTCTCTCTTCCCCCTTCTCTCTGCTCCCCTTCTCTCCCCCCTTCTCTCCCCCTTCTCTCTTCCCCCCTTCTCTCTGCCCCCCTTCTCTCCCCCCCCATTCTCTCCCCCCCTTCTCTCCCCCCCATTCTCTCCCCGTCTTCTCTCCCCCCTTTCCCCCCCCCTCCTCTCCCCCCCCCCCCAATCACCTACATATTGAGGTATTTACATGCAGCAGCCGGTAGACTGACCAACTCGTGCGTATTTTGGGGGGTGGGGGAAGAAAACCAGTGCACCAGGGGGAACCCAATCAGCACGGTGGCGCAGCGGTAGATTTGCTGCCTCACAGCGCCGGAGACCCGGGTTCGATCCCGACTACGGGCGCCGTCTGTACGGGAGTTTGTACGTTCTCCCCGTGACCTGCGTGGGTTTTCTCCGAGATCTTCGGTTTCCTCCCACGCTCCAAAAACATACGAACGTCGTAGGCTAATTGGCTTGATGTAAAAGTGAAAATCGTCCGCAGTGGAGGATAGCGTTAATGCGCGGGGATCGCTGGTCGGTGCGGGCTCGATGGGCCGAAGGGCCTGTTTTTCCACGCTGGCTCCTAAACTAAAAATAAGGAGGAATTGCAAACTCCACGCAGGCAGCACCCGAGGTCAGGATTGAACAGGGGTCGCCTGTGCTGTGAGAACGTGGCCCTACTTGCTGCACTGCTGTGCTATCACAGGGAAGGTAGTCTAACCCAGCATGGACTAGAACACAGGCTGGATGGTGAACCAATTGTCCCAGCATCCCATGGGAGTGCCAATAAAGTGTCTAGAACCTGGAGTCAGAAAGTCGTGGGATCCAGAGTCCATTGGAAACTTGGGTCAGGCTTGGACTGAGTGGATGTGGTCAGGATGTTTCCACCAGTGGGAGGGTCTAGGACTAGTGGTCACAGCCTTAGAATGAAAGGACGTTCTTTTAGGAAGATGAGGAGAGAATTCTTGAGTCAGAGGGTGGTGAATCTGTGGAATTCTTTGCCACAGACGGCTGTGGGGGACAAGTCGGTGGATATTTTTAAGGCAGAGATAGATAGAGTCTTGATTAGTGCGGGTGTCAGGGGTTATGGGGAGAAGGCAGGAGAATGGGGTTAGGAGGGAGAGATAGACCAGCCATGATTGAATGGTGGTGTGGGAAAATAACTGCAGATGCCGGTACAAATCGAAGGTATCACAAAATGCTGGAGTAACTCAGCGGGTCAGGCAGCATCTCTGGAGAGAAGGAATGGGTGACGTTTCGGGTCGAGACCC